>NC_143404.1:43975178-44002706 GCF_052110815.1 Crocodylus siamensis | reverse complement strand
CTTGTGGATTTACTGATTATTTTTTTTTCCAGTTTTACGAGTTAAGCAACCCTCCCTAATGTTAAAAACAACTGTTCATTTGGCATTGATGACGACAGAGCCAAGAACAAAGCTTGGCAGCCTGGCCTGATGATCTGATGGGCACCCACACTGAAAGAAAAGAAGACAGAAAAGGTTTTTTACATAATTAACTGTTACTTGATTTATTACACATAACTTGCATAACCAACCAACTATTACAGAATTTTCAAGGTAACCATTAGTAGGCCTGTGCAAACAGGGAAATTTTTTATTCGGGTTCAGATTTGGAGCTCAGAATCGGTTTTCCGTTTCGATTTGGCTGAAGAGAGAAGGGGAGTCCAGCTCAGACTCAAAGGCCAGGACTAGTGAACTGCCATCCTCTTTCTTGCTTGAGGCAGCAGGACATACAGTCGGAACCCTGGTCGGCAACCACTCAGGAGCGGAGGATGGTCTGGATACCTGTAGTCATCTATATGCGTGGCGTTTGAGTACCTCTGTTAATGGTTGGAGGTACCGATAAAGCAGCATGTTATGCACGGAGGTGCCATTCCAATGAGGTTTTGGTACTTCACGTTGGAAAGCAGCTCTCATATTCTTGGACTTCACCCTATACTGGATCACACTGTCTTGTTGTGGCCCAGCTGGGCAAGTCTGGACACATCCAGGTAGATGTGCAAGTTCATACTCAGGCTGTTGCCAATGCTGAACTGACTTTACCCCTCAGGCTCCCCCAGCACGTGCACCAGGCTCTTAGTTTCTTCATAGGATGAAGGTGTCCTAGTCTTACATACCCTGACTGGCTCTCTTATCTCCCTGGTCTGCTCTCTTCTCTCAGCCTTAGACATATCATATCAATAAGGGGTATCTGTACCTGGGCCCCTGTGTCCTCAATTTATAGGGCTTTTATTCAGCAAGTCAAGAAAAGTTCACCCCCCACCTTCATTTTGGTGCAAAAGATTTGTACAAAAAGACATGCTGGTGTCATCCTGGCAACTTTGTTTCTTTTGTCTTTCTTTTTGCAAAAAGGGCACCTAAAATCTGTGGATGGTGTAGGTAAAGAATGAGCCATGTACTGATGGGTATCCTAAGGAGGGTTACCCACAGGATCCTTTTATTCTGTGCTGTGAGAATCAGATGAGCAGAGAAGCAGCATTCTGGAAAAAAAAACACCTAGAAGGGCTTGCCTGCCCGCCTCCAGCAGTCGAAGTTGCAAAAAGGGTGCCTAAAATCTGTATATGGTGTAGGTAAAAAATGAGCCATGTACTGATGGATATGCCAAGCAGGGCTGCTCACAAGGTCCCTTTTGGGCCATGGCACAGCAGAGGGCTGGCCACAAGTTGCCCATGTGTCAAGGAGCCAGTCCCTGCTTAGTCTCCATGCCTGGTGAAGCAGTAAGTCAAGATAAGGATGAAGGAAGGAAGGAATAAATAACAATATGTTAGCTATATGGCATGTCCACCCAGGGAGGAGGAAAGCCTGTAAACTGTTAGGGCACTTGTACACATACTGGATTTAATCCTCATGAAATTAAATAGGTTTATAAAATGTGAAGTAGTTTATTTTAGAATGTTTCATCATTTGCACGTAATAGCGTTTACAGTAAATTACGCCTCACGCCTCGTGCAATTCCCTGTAAATTCCAGCAGAGGGAGGCGCATACCAATCCACCCCGCTGCTGTCTTTAGTACTGAATTACAGCAAGAGGTGCATGTGAACCACTAATAAACCACTAATCTGCTCCCTCCTCACTCCTGACACACCCCTCCCCCCAAAAATACAAAGCCCCATGCTAACCCCTGCTAGCAAGCCATGCACTCCTGCACGGTCGTAGGCCCCCACCCCACACCCCCAAACCACATGAACTCCCACCCATTGTGAACTCACACACACCACACAGACTCCCACGCCTCCCTCACCCCCTCCCAAACCCTTTTGAAAGGCCACTGAAAGGCTCCCTTCTCCCAAGTCAAGGATCCACACAGTAACCCTGTGGCCATCACAATTCCACCCCACCCACCCTCACAACGCCGCAGTGACACTAGTTAAGTCAAGTGGTCATAAATGGCAGCTAGGAAGCTGCTGCAGGCCACCAACCAAACCCCATGCCCCGCCCCCGCTACGTCCACTATAGGCAATCTCATGAGGCTTGATGGCCAGCCACAGGCAACTGTGGCTGCCACCCCAAACACTTTCCTCTGCCCCCCCCCCCCCCCCCCATCTCCATCTGCCCATGCAGGACAACTACTATGATGCGCAGCTCCACAGCCCTCAGCACCCGGGGTCATGTCACATGCGGTTGCAAGACAACTGTTGCGAGGGTCCTGCTGAGCAGCCACCAGCCCCCCCCCCCAGGGGGGACAGTCTCTGCTCCACAATGGCAATGAGCACAGACCATGCCACTATTGCATGTGCCCTGGGCCATGCACAATGCTCTTTATGCAGGCCGAAGGTCACCCTAGCCACCATGCCTTGCTGATGCTGATCCTGCTGGTGCTCCATGCACACCTGTACTCATGGTTTGGGACAATTAGCTACAATGGTGTAGGGGGCAAGCCTGGTTTGCCACACAACCTCTGCCAACAACTGGATGGATACCTAGCACAGCACTACATGACCCTAAGCCCTGATACCGAGGATAACATTGCCACAGGAACTGATACCTTCCTCCTGCACAGTTCTAGGGAAGGGAAAGGGGATGACAAATAAAATGGTATGTGAACCTTATCTCGCCTGTGTGTGTGTGCTATGCGGCCGTCCTCTGAGGTGGTGTGACCAAGAGGCTAGGGAGGTGCTGTTATGCCATTCTACCTACCCTACCTATGCCCACAAAAATAAATCACAATCTCTTGTTTTAATATGAGCTGGTTAATGTCCTTTATTTCTCAGCCACCATGACTTTGATGGAATAAGGTAAGGAAATAAACACAGTTCTGAGAGATGAAGATTTCATGTCTGCAGTTCAGCAAAAATAACTCTTCTGCACAGTTATTATGTCTCTCTTAGATAACTAACATATTAGATATATTTAGTTCCCTTTCTCTTTGGGAGCTCTCAGTTTCTTGGTTGCTTGCCCCGTTCTCCTCTGCACGGATCCCAAGCAAATGGCAATACTATGCCACCTTGTATTTTCTACTGGTATCAAAATCTGGGGTTCTCTTCTCTCCTCTTTGTTAATCTTCATCCATTCTTGTTCCTCTTTTTTTTAAATCCCTAGGATGGTACCCTATATCCTCAGGTATCAGACTCACCAACTCAGAGGTCTCCCTCATTACCTCACTTCAGCTTCCCAGGTAAGTGTCTCTCCAGGACCCTTCTTCCGTTCCCTTCTCTCTTCCGTCTGTCATCTCTCTCTTGTAGTCTCTCTACAGATTTCTTCCGGGTTTCTTTCTTCTCTTTTCTAATTCTAGGCTCCGTTCCCCTTAAAATTCTTCCAACTGTCTCCTGCCTCTCTCACAGCCAGCACTCTCTCCTCGCTCCCTCTACACATGCTGCTCTTTGTTATTCCTTTGTTTTTGTTTTCATCCAGGTCCCTCTCTCCTCCATCTGGGTATCCCCACCCCTTTCTCTCCTCAGACTTGTTGCTAAGGTAAGTTCTCTGTTTCCCTTCACCCCCCTGGAATTCCGTGATGGGACAGACGCAGTGCCCTGTCACATATTCTATCCAAGAACTTACCTAAATAGGAACACATAGAAACAAATAGGAACCCCCTCTCCTGTCAACTGGCTTTCTTTCCTGACCATGCACCCCTTACCCTTACTCCCTGAACTGCACTGGTTCTCTCCTGAGTCTGCTGGCATTGGGGTACCTTTTGGACAACTACAATGCAGGTGGGGGAACAGGCTCAGCTGTAAAACTCCTGGCTACCTCCTGGACAGGGACAAGCCAAGTGGAGCTCATATGTACTTCCGGGGGGAATGGACGCCTGCCATAGTGCCCGAAACAGTGTTTGCCATAGTGGCACAAATGGCTATAATGCCCATTCCCCAATACTTACAAATCCCTGACCACGCATCTTGTTGCATGTCAGGAACAGAAACCAATGTTTGGGTCTCAGGAGAAACTTCTGACATGTTAACCTCATCTGAAGTGTTGTCCTCTTCATCATCATGTGCTCGCTGGTGAAGCAGCTGGAGAGACTGGGGTCATGATCGGGGTCACCTCCTCTTGGCCATCCCTATCATCCAGCAGCATCAAGCGGTCACCCCACATCTCTGACATGTTTGTTTCCATCTCAAGACACTCTGTAGCTCCTTCATTAGGACACTCTGTAGCTCCTTCCAGGACAACGCCAGTCTCAAATGACTGGAGACAAGAAGCCTCACCTGCATCATAGATTTCATAGATTTTGTAGAGTTTTATGATTGGAAAGGACCTCAGTAGATCATCGAGTCTGACCCCTGCCCTGGGCAGGAAAGAGCACTGAGGTCAGATGACCCCAGCTAGGTGCTTTTCTAGTCTCCTCTTAAAGACCTCTAAGGTAGCGGAGAGCACCACCTGACTTGGAAGACCATTCCAGAGTTTGGTAACCCTTACCACAAAGAAAATTTTCCTAATGTCTAATCTAAATCTGTCAGTTTATGGCCACTGTTCCTAGTAACCCCAAGGGGAACCCTGCTAAACAGAGTATTCCCCATTCCTTGCTGTGACCCCTGATGAATTTGTAGATGGTTACAAGATCCCCTCTCGGGCTTCTTTTGTGGAGGCTGAAGAGATTCAGGTCCTTCAATCTCTCCTCATAGGATCTTACCTTACGTGCATAACGATATGAGTAGACCCTCTGAACCCTCTCAAGGTTATCCATATCCCTCTTGAAGTGCAGTGCCCAGAACTGGATACAATACTCCAGCTGCAGTCTTAGCAATGCTGCATAGAGGGGAAGTATCACCTGCTCATGATGCGCCTTCTAATGCATAGATGTTTCATAGATTTCATAGACATTAGGGCTGGAAGGGACCTCGTAGGTCATCAAGTCTAGCCCCCTGCCCCAGGGGCAGGAAGTAAGCTAGGGTCAAAGGATCCCAGCAAGACAAACAGCCAAGTGTTTCTTGAATGAGTCCAGAGTAGGTGCCTGCACCACTTCTGGAGGGAGTCTATTCCAGGTCTTGGGTGCAGTAAAGAAATTTTTTCTTATGTCCAGCCTAAAATGGTCTTGGAGGAGTTTATGACCATTGGTCCTTGTTTTTCCTTGGGGCCCACAGATCTTCTCCCAGATACTGATATACACCTCTTATGTACTTATAAGCAGCCACCAGGTTCCCCCCTGAGCCTGCGCTTTTCCAGGCTGAAGAGTCCCATGGCTCTCAGCCTCTCTTCATAAGGCCTATTCTCTTGCCCTCTGATCATGTGCGTGGCTCTCCTCTGGACTCTCTCAAGATTCTTGACATCCTTCTTGAACTGTGGAGCCCAGAACTGGATGAAGTACTCCAGCTGCGGCCTCACCAAGGCTGAGTACAGCAGAAGAATGACATCCTGAGATTTACTTGAGAAGCATCTATGATGGGCTAGCTGGTAGTGATTTGGCCCAGGGGTTTTGAAAGAGTAAAAGATGATTGGAGGGCTTGGGATTCCCTTTCCTAACCAGTCAGGCCCCAGAGACTCATCCTCTGTGTCCCCTGATTGGCTCCTTGGGTCACCTGGAGGGGGATAAAAGGGGCAGCACAGCTGACTCGGGGGAGACCCTGCGAGGGACGATGAGGAAGGAGTTTCAAAGAGTTGGCAAGAGCTGGGCCAGTGGGACAGAAGCAGTTGCCCCAGGAGAGCCTACAGGAGCAGGACCCGCAGGCAGCAGTTGAACTCTCAGCAGCATGGCTGGCAGGAGGGGCTCCCTGCAGGGCTCCAGGATCCCCATCAAGAGGCTGCAGCCAGCAGGAGAGATTCCCCACCTGGCTCCAGCAGAAAGCTGTGCAGTGACCTGAGAGGCTCCCAGCTCTGCTTCCAGCTTCTTCAGCAATAGGCAGGGCAGCTTGATGTGAGGCAGGGACTTCCAGAAGGTCAAAAGCCCTAGCAGCCTGAAACAGGCCTGGTTATGGGATAGAGTTTCTGCTTACCGTATGGGAGATCTCTGTTCAAGTCCTGGCTGGGGTAAGTGAAGTGACAGGGAAGAAATTCTTGGTGGAGTGGAGGGAGTCATTGTGTTTTCCCTCTTCCCCACTCCAGGTACCTATGCCCTGTATCGCTTGTTATTTGGTGTTTTGCATTTTGTTCATTTTATATTTTGTCATTCAGTATTGTTTATTGTATTGTTTGTGTTTTGTATTTTGTTAAACCTGTCTTTTGTTAACTAGATGAATGTGTCTACAAATGTGAATGCCTAACCTTTATTGAATCCCATCCCCTTGGGGTATTGTAGTGTCCCCTATACCCCCTGGTTTATGTATGTTACATTCCCACCACAGTTTCTCTCATTAAAAGGTGTGTGGTTAAATCCCCATTGGTGATCTGGCTCTGCTGGATAGGGAAGGAGGATCCCTAGACCTCCCACAGCACCTGCTCTGATCCCTTCAATTGGAGAGGGGGTACATCTTGGAGTACCACTCGGGTTACACATCTATGGATGCAAGCCAGAGTTTTGTTTGCTTTACCAGCTGCGACATCACATTGGTGGCTCATGTTCATCTTGTGGTCAATCATGACCCTCAAGTCTGTTTCAGCAGTGGTGCTAGCAAGCGTAGCACTGCCAAGCCTGTAAGTATGCTGTGGGTTTTTTTCCCTGAGGTGGAGTGCCTTACATTTATCAGTATTGAACACCATCAGGTTTGTATCCGCCCACTTACTGAGTTTATCCAAGTCAGCCTGGATCATTATCCTGTCCTCAGGTGTGGACACTATGCCCCAAAGTTTAGTGTCATTGGTGAACTTATCCAGTGCACTTCTGACACCAATGTCCACATTATTAATAAAGTTATTAAAGAGAACTGGTCCAAAGACAGAGCCTTGGGGGACACCACTGGTCAGAGAGCACCATAATGATTCACTACCATTGACCACTACTCTCTGGGTCTGACTGTGGTGTAGCCGAGGCCACAGTTGGCCAATTGTTCCATGAAGAGGTCATAGGACACCAGATCAAAGGCTTTTTTAAAGTCCAGATATATGGTGTCAATCTCTTCTCCCTTGTCCAGGTAAAATGTCACCTGGTCATAGAAACCTGGTCATGGAAGGAGATGAGATTGGTTAGGCAAGACCTACCCGTGACAGCCCCATGCAGGCTATCCCTCAGGATGTTGCCCTCAGCCATCTTATCCAGAAGGGTCACCTTGATAATTTTCTCCAGAATCTTACTAGGGATATATGTTATATATATATATATTCACAGTTGGATGCAGATTAAAACTTGTCTTTATTTTTATCCTTTATCACGCTATACAAACTTTCTTTACCTTTAAACAGAAGTGGTCCATTTATATCATTTTTTTTTACCTTATCAGACTGAGCTTGGTATTAGAAAACAAAGTGTCTTTATCCCTGGTTTGTCTGTTTATTTCTTTTTGGGATGAATTTTCTCTTCAAACCCTGCTGTATACTTTGTCTTTATTTCTGTCACTATAAGTGTGTACCTTTTATCTTGCGTGGGCCTGAAGCCTTGAATCCTTGTGACCGACACCTAGATGCCATCTCCAAGCTTGTGGGAGTGGGCCAATTCACTCTCTTACTTTTCTTTTTGTCTACTTCTCAGGGCAACCGCCAGCCGTGTCCGGTGGTGTGTCTCTCTGGGGATCTGCCCCTCCTCCTCTGAGCTCCACTGTCTCCGGCGTTGTGAGAAGTCCTGAGGTAAGTCTCTTATCATCTGGGGATCTTCTTTTTCCCTCTTTTTCTCCTTCAGCCGCTCTCTCTTTTTTTTCTTTCCAGATTCCTGTCTTTCCTTTTTTTTTTCTTAGAGCTTCTATCCTTATATGGTAATGGATCTAGAAGTGGCATTCTCCGGCTCCTTTTGCCGCGTTGCTGTTTACTCTTTCAGAGAGGCGTAGAAGGTCTCACTGCATGGTTGTCATGGGAGACTTTAACTACCTGAACATCTCATGGAAGAGCACTCGGCCAAATCTGTTCAGTCGTAAAGCTTCCTCACATGCGTGAACGAGCTCTTCCCGACTCAAGAAGTCTTATGGGCCAACAAGAGGTACAGCGTTGCTGGACCTGGTACTGGCCAAAGGGGATGACCTAGTCAGTGTCCTAAGAATTGATGGAGCCGGGTCCTAAGACTTGATGGGATCAGAGCAGGTGCCCGAGTGCTGTTCAATACCGAGTTCAGTCTGACCAAACTGATAGTAGTTATGTAAGAACAGTATACAAAGTTGATATAACTGATAAGGTAAAAAAAAATGATATAAATGGACCACTTCTGTTTAAAGGTAAAGAAAGTTTGTATAGCGTGATAAAGGATAAAAATAAAGACAAGTTTTAATCTGCATCCAACTGTGAATATATATATATATAACATATATCCCTAGTAAGATTCTGGAGAAAATTATCAAGGTGACCCTTCTGGATAAGATGGCTGAGGGCAACATCCTGAGGGATAGCCTGCATGGGGCTGTCACGGGTAGGTCTTGCCTAACCAATCTCATCTCCTTCCATGACCAGGTTTCTATGACCAGGTGACATTTTACCTGGACAAGGGAGAAGAGATTGACACCATATATCTGGACTTTAAAAAAGCCTTTGATCTGGTGTCCTATGACCTCTTCATGGAACAATTGGCCA
The DNA here is from genome assembly GCF_052110815.1 of Crocodylus siamensis. Taxonomy (NCBI): domain Eukaryota; kingdom Metazoa; phylum Chordata; order Crocodylia; family Crocodylidae; genus Crocodylus; species Crocodylus siamensis. Next base: position 43,993,984 of record NC_143404.1, on the reverse strand, counting down.
ACTGTGGCCTCGGCTACACCACAGTCAGACCCAGAGAGTAGTGGTCAATGGTAGTGAATCATTATGGTGCTCTCTGACCAGTGGTGTCCCCCAAGGCTCTGTCTTTGGACCAGTTCTCTTTAATAACTTTATTAATAATGTGGACATTGGTGTCAGAAGTGCACTGGATAAGTTCACCAATGACACTAAACTTTGGGGCATAGTGTCCACACCTGAGGACAGGATAATGATCCAGGCTGACTTGGATAAACTCAGTAAGTGGGCGGATACAAACCTGATGGTGTTCAATACTGATAAATGTAAGGCACTCCACCTCAGGGAAAAAAACCCACAGCATACTTACAGGCTTGGCAGTGCTACGCTTGCTAGCACCACTGCTGAAACAGACTTGAGGGTCATGATTGACCACAAGATGAACATGAGCCACCAATGTGATGTCGCAGCTGGTAAAGCAAACAAAACTCTGGCTTGCATCCATAGATGTGTAACCCGAGTGGTACTCCAAGATGTACCCCCTCTCCAATTGAAGGGATCAGAGCAGGTGCTGTGGGAGGTCTAGGGATCCTCCTTCCCTATCCAGCAGAGCCAGATCACCAATGGGGATTTAACCACACACCTTTTAATGAGAGAAACTGTGGTGGGAATGTAACATACATAAACCAGGGGGTATAGGGGACACTACAATACCCCAAGGGGATGGGATTCAATAAAGGTTAGGCATTCACATTTGTAGACACATTCATCTAGTTAACAAAAGACAGGTTTAACAAAATACAAAACACAAACAATACAATAAACAATACTGAATGACAAAATATAAAATGAACAAAATGCAAAACACCAAATAACAAGCGATACAGGGCATAGGTACCTGGAGTGGGGAAGAGGGAAAACACAATGACTCCCTCCACTCCACCAAGAATTTCTTCCCTGTCACTTCACTTACCCCAGCCAGGACTTGAACAGAGATCTCCCATACGGTAAGCAGAAACTCTATCCCATAACCAGGCCTGTTTCAGGCTGCTAGGGCTTTTGACCTTCTGGAAGTCCCTGCCTCACATCAAGCTGCCCTGCCTATTGCTGAAGAAGCTGGAAGCAGAGCTGGGAGCCTCTCAGGTCACTGCACAGCTTTCTGCTGGAGCCAGGTGGGGAATCTCTCCTGCTGGCTGCAGCCTCTTGATGGGGATCCTGGAGCCCTGCAGGGAGCCCCTCCTGCCAGCCATGCTGCTGAGAGTTCAACTGCTGCCTGCGGGTCCTGCTCCTGTAGGCTCTCCTGGGGCAACTGCTTCTGTCCCACTGGCCCAGCTCTTGCCAACTCTTTGAAACTCCTTCCTCATCGTCCCTCGCAGGGTCTCCCCCGAGTCAGCTGTGCTGCCCCTTTTATCCCCCTCCAGGTGACCCAAGGAGCCAATCAGGGGACACAGAGGATGAGTCTCTGGGGCCTGACTGGTTAGGAAAGGGAATCCCAAGCCCTCCAATCATCTTTTACTCTTTCAAAACCCCTGGGCCAAATCACTACCAGCTAGCCCATCATAGATGCTTCTCAAGTAAATCTCAGGATGTCATTCTTCTGCTGTACTCAGCCTTGGTGAGGCCGCAGCTGGAGTACTTCATCCAGTTCTGGGCTCCACAGTTCAAGAAGGATGTCAAGAATCTTGAGAGAGTCCAGAGGAGAGCCACGCACATGATCAGAGGGCAAGAGAATAGGCCTTATGAAGAGAGGCTGAGAGCCATGGGACTCTTCAGCCTGGAAAAGCGCAGGCTCAGGGGGGAACCTGGTGGCTGCTTATAAGTACATAAGAGGTGTATATCAGTATCTGGGAGAAGATCTGTGGGCCCCAAGGAAAAACAAGGACCAATGGTCATAAACTCCTCCAAGACCATTTTAGGCTGGACATAAGAAAAAATTTCTTTACTGCACCCAAGACCTGGAATAGACTCCCTCCAGAAGTGGTGCAGGCACCTACTCTGGACTCATTCAAGAAACACTTGGCTGTTTGTCTTGCTGGGATCCTTTGACCCTAGCTTACTTCCTGCCCCTGGGGCAGGGGGCTAGACTTGATGACCTACGAGGTCCCTTCCAGCCCTAATGTCTATGAAATCTATGAAACATCTATGCATTAGAAGGCGCATCATGAGCAGGTGATACTTCCCCTCTATGCAGCATTGCTAAGACTGCAGCTGGAGTATTGTATCCAGTTCTGGGCACTGCACTTCAAGAGGGATATGGATAACCTTGAGAGGGTTCAGAGGGTCTACTCATATCGTTATGCACGTAAGGTAAGATCCTATGAGGAGAGATTGAAGGACCTGAATCTCTTCAGCCTCCACAAAAGAAGCCCGAGAGGGGATCTTGTAACCATCTACAAATTCATCAGGGGTCACAGCAAGGAATGGGGAATACTCTGTTTAGCAGGGTTCCCCTTGGGGTTACTAGGAACAGTGGCCATAAACTGACAGATTTAGATTAGACATTAGGAAAATTTTCTTTGTGGTAAGGGTTACCAAACTCTGGAATGGTCTTCCAAGTCAGGTGGTGCTCTCCGCTACCTTAGAGGTCTTTAAGAGGAGACTAGAAAAGCACCTAGCTGGGGTCATCTGACCTCAGTGCTCTTTCCTGCCCAGGGCAGGGGTCAGACTCGATGATCTACTGAGGTCCTTTCCAATCATAAAACTCTACAAAATCTATGAAATCTATGATGCAGGTGAGGCTTCTTGTCTCCAGTCATTTGAGACTGGCGTTGTCCTGGAAGGAGCTACAGAGTGTCCTAATGAAGGAGCTACAGAGTGTCTTGAGATGGAAACAAACATGTCAGAGATGTGGGGTGACCGCTTGATGCTGCTGGATGATAGGGATGGCCAAGAGGAGGTGACCCCGATCATGACCCCAGTCTCTCCAGCTGCTTCACCAGCGAGCACATGATGATGAAGAGGACAACACTTCAGATGAGGTTAACATGTCAGAAGTTTCTCCTGAGACCCAAACATTGGTTTCTGTTCCTGACATGCAACAAGATGCGTGGTCAGGGATTTGTAAGTATTGGGGAATGGGCATTATAGCCATTTGTGCCACTATGGCAAACACTGTTTCGGGCACTATGGCAGGCGTCCATTCCCCCCGGAAGTACATATGAGCTCCACTTGGCTTGTCCCTGTCCAGGAGGTAGCCAGGAGTTTTACAGCTGAGCCTGTTCCCCCACCTGCATTGTAGTTGTCCAAAAGGTACCCCAATGCCAGCAGACTCAGGAGAGAACCAGTGCAGTTCAGGGAGTAAGGGTAAGGGGTGCATGGTCAGGAAAGAAAGCCAGTTGACAGGAGAGGGGGTTCCTATTTGTTTCTATGTGTTCCTATTTAGGTAAGTTCTTGGATAGAATATGTGACAGGGCACTGCGTCTGTCCCATCACGGAATTCCAGGGGGGTGAAGGGAAACAGAGAACTTACCTTAGCAACAAGTCTGAGGAGAGAAAGGGGTGGGGATACCCAGATGGAGGAGAGAGGGACCTGGATGAAAACAAAAACAAAGGAATAACAAAGAGCAGCATGTGTAGAGGGAGCGAGGAGAGAGTGCTGGCTGTGAGAGAGGCAGGAGACAGTTGGAAGAATTTTAAGGGGAACGGAGCCTAGAATTAGAAAAGAGAAGAAAGAAACCCGGAAGAAATCTGTAGAGAGACTACAAGAGAGAGATGACAGACGGAAGAGAGAAGGGAACGGAAGAAGGGTCCTGGAGAGACACTTACCTGGGAAGCTGAAGTGAGGTAATGAGGGAGACCTCTGAGTTGGTGAGTCTGATACCTGAGGATATAGGGTACCATCCTAGGGATTTAAAAAAAAGAGGAACAAGAATGGATGAAGATTAACAAAGAGGAGAGAAGAGAACCCCAGATTTTGATACCAGTAGAAAATACAAGGTGGCATAGTATTGCCATTTGCTTGGGATCCGTGCAGAGGAGAACGGGGCAAGCAACCAAGAAACTGAGAGCTCCCAAAGAGAAAGGGAACTAAATATATCTAATATGTTAGTTATCTAAGAGAGACATAATAACTGTGCAGAAGAGTTATTTTTGCTGAACTGCAGACATGAAATCTTCATCTCTCAGAACTGTGTTTATTTCCTTACCTTATTCCATCAAAGTCATGGTGGCTGAGAAATAAAGGACATTAACCAGCTCATATTAAAACAAGAGATTGTGATTTATTTTTGTGGGCATAGGTAGGGTAGGTAGAATGGCATAACAGCACCTCCCTAGCCTCTTGGTCACACCACCTCAGAGGACGGCCGCATAGCACACACACACAGGCGAGATAAGGTTCACATACCATTTTATTTGTCATCCCCTTTCCCTTCCCTAGAACTGTGCAGGAGGAAGGTATCAGTTCCTGTGGCAATGTTATCCTCGGTATCAGGGCTTAGGGTCATGTAGTGCTGTGCTAGGTATCCATCCAGTTGTTGGCAGAGGTTGTGTGGCAAACCAGGCTTGCCCCCTACACCATTGTAGCTAATTGTCCCAAACCATGAGTACAGGTGTGCATGGAGCACCAGCAGGATCAGCATCAGCAAGGCATGGTGGCTAGGGTGACCTTCGGCCTGCATAAAGAGCATTGTGCATGGCCCAGGGCACATGCAATAGTGGCATGGTCTGTGCTCATTGCCATTGTGGAGCAGAGACTGTCCCCCCTGGGGGGGGGGGCTGGTGGCTGCTCAGCAGGACCCTCGCAACAGTTGTCTTGCAACCGCATGTGACATGACCCCGGGTGCTGAGGGCTGTGGAGCTGCGCATCATAGTAGTTGTCCTGCATGGGCAGATGGAGATGGGGGGGGGGGGGGGGGGGGCAGAGGAAAGTGTTTGGGGTGGCAGCCACAGTTGCCTGTGGCTGGCCATCAAGCCTCATGAGATTGCCTATAGTGGACGTAGCGGGGGCGGGGCATGGGGTTTGGTTGGTGGCCTGCAGCAGCTTCCTAGCTGCCATTTATGACCACTTGACTTAACTAGTGTCACTGCGGCGTTGTGAGGGTGGGTGGGGTGGAATTGTGATGGCCACAGGGTTACTGTGTGGATCCTTGACTTGGGAGAAGGGAGCCTTTCAGTGGCCTTTCAAAAGGGTTTGGGAGGGGGTGAGGGAGGCGTGGGAGTCTGTGTGGTGTGTGTGAGTTCACAATGGGTGGGAGTTCATGTGGTTTGGGGGTGTGGGGTGGGGGCCTACGACCGTGCAGGAGTGCATGGCTTGCTAGCAGGGGTTAGCATGGGGCTTTGTATTTTTGGGGGGAGGGGTGTGTCAGGAGTGAGGAGGGAGCAGATTAGTGGTTTATTAGTGGTTCACATGCACCTCTTGCTGTAATTCAGTACTAAAGACAGCAGCGGGGTGGATTGGTATGCGCCTCCCTCTGCTGGAATTTACAGGGAATTGCACGAGGCGTGAGGCGTAATTTACTGTAAACGCTATTACGTGCAAATGATGAAACATTCTAAAATAAACTACTTCACATTTTATAAACCTATTTAATTTCATGAGGATTAAATCCAGTATGTGTACAAGTGCCCTAACAGTTTACAGGCTTTCCTCCTCCCTGGGTGGACATGCCATATAGCTAACATATTGTTATTTATTCCTTCCTTCCTTCATCCTTATCTTGACTTACTGCTTCACCAGGCATGGAGACTAAGCAGGGACTGGCTCCTTGACACATGGGCAACTTGTGGCCAGCCCTCTGCTGTGCCATGGCCCAAAAGGGACCTTGTGAGCAGCCCTGCTTGGCATATCCATCAGTACATGGCTCATTTTTTACCTACACCATATACAGATTTTAGGCACCCTTTTTGCAACTTCGACTGCTGGAGGCGGGCAGGCAAGCCCTTCTAGGTGTTTTTTTTTCCAGAATGCTGCTTCTCTGCTCATCTGATTCTCACAGCACAGAATAAAAGGATCCTGTGGGTAACCCTCCTTAGGATACCCATCAGTACATGGCTCATTCTTTACCTACACCATCCACAGATTTTAGGTGCCCTTTTTGCAAAAAGAAAGACAAAAGAAACAAAGTTGCCAGGATGACACCAGCATGTCTTTTTGTACAAATCTTTTGCACCAAAATGAAGGTGGGGGGTGAACTTTTCTTGACTTGCTGAATAAAAGCCCTATAAATTGAGGACACAGGGGCCCAGGTACAGATACCCCTTATTGATATGATATGTCTAAGGCTGAGAGAAGAGAGCAGACCAGGGAGATAAGAGAGCCAGTCAGGGTATGTAAGACTAGGACACCTTCATCCTATGAAGAAACTAAGAGCCTGGTGCACGTGCTGGGGGAGCCTGAGGGGTAAAGTCAGTTCAGCATTGGCAACAGCCTGAGTATGAACTTGCACATCTACCTGGATGTGTCCAGACTTGCCCAGCTGGGCCACAACAAGACAGTGTGATCCAGTATAGGGTGAAGTCCAAGAATATGAGAGCTGCTTTCCAACGTGAAGTACCAAAACCTCATTGGAATGGCACCTCCGTGCATAACATGCTGCTTTATCGGTACCTCCAACCATTAACAGAGGTACTCAAACGCCACGCATATAGATGACTACAGGTATCCAGACCATCCTCCGCTCCTGAGTGGTTGCCGACCAGGGTTCCGACTGTATGTCCTGCTGCCTCAAGCAAGAAAGAGGATGGCAGTTCACTAGTCCTGGCCTTTGAGTCTGAGCTGGACTCCCCTTCTCTCTTCAGCCAAATCGAAACGGAAAACCGATTCTGAGCTCCAAATCTGAACCCGAATAAAAAATTTCCCTGTTTGCACAGGCCTACTAATGGTTACCTTGAAAATTCTGTAATAGTTGGTTGGTTATGCAAGTTATGTGTAATAAATCAAGTAACAGTTAATTATGTAAAAAACCTTTTCTGTCTTCTTTTCTTTCAGTGTGGGTGCCCATCAGATCATCAGGCCAGGCTGCCAAGCTTTGTTCTTGGCTCTGTCGTCATCAATGCCAAATGAACAGTTGTTTTTAACATTAGGGAGGGTTGCTTAACTCGTAAAACTGGAAAAAAAAATAATCAGTAAATCCACAAGCTGCAACAGCATGGCACATGGCGGGCGAGGGGGGGGAGCAGGACAGGGTACTGAGGGTTAGGAGTGAGGGGCAGAGCCAGGGCCAGTGGTGCCCACGTCACAAATTGGGGGCAGTAGGATGACTCAGGGGCCTCAGTCCTAGAATGAGGGACAACAGATGGGGCTTGACCAGGGCACCTCATTTTTTAACATGGAAATATAGCAGCCTTAATGATGGCAATGTGAGTACTGGCTGCCTACTGCCATTATGTGGGTCTGACTGTGGGGTGAGACTGTGCAATCAAGACTAGCACAGCAGCACAAGGGAGCATGGACAAAGGGGCTCATTACACATCTTTGAATACATTTCTATCCGCACATGATGAATCCATAGATGTGTTTTAATTCCTTGCGACCCAAACTAAAATACATCAGGATGTGTTTTACTTTAAAACACCAGAAGGCTTTTAAAATGCCAGAAAAACATGCACGTGCAAACTGTAACACCATTGAAACGCAAGAAAGGGCAAATTTTGTCAAGTGTACAAGCACCCTTTAATGCCTAAAAGTGCCTATTTAAAACACCCAACCCATCTTAACTATGGCTGGCATGCCATGCAATGACTGTATAATTAATGCGTCTTGGGAGTTGAGGGCATAGATCAGATAAATGGAAACTTATTTTAAAGAAATATTTGCTTTATTTAAATCTTTTGTCCTCCTGCTACCATTCCAAGGGAGTGCGCAGGGCACGTGTGGGTCTTTCCAGGGCATCTCAACATCTTACTGTAAGTACATTTCTTGCTTCTCTTTGAACTCATATGGCTTCTGTAGTAGCTTGGGAATAAAGATCCCATTCCAGGAATGTTATTGTCTGTAAATCATAGTTCAACAGCAAAAAAAAAAAAAAAGGCATGAAATTAAAATTCATTTGTGCACCCACATAAACAAAGGGACAAAAATGAAACAGAAACAGAGACACAGAGAATGGGGCAAAAAAGTCTGTGCTCATTACAAAATGCTCCTGTTCAAAACGCTCCTGTCACTATTGGTGAGAGTAGTAATAGGCTGCCGTTCCATAGTACTGCCGTAGCCCAAGAGGTCTGTGCAGTATCACTCAAGAGTACAGCCCAGGTGATGACCCATGTACATGTCAGTATCATGCAACACAATGAAATGCCTGGCATTTTTTCAGTTTGCTACTTTATACATCTCCAAACCCCTATAGTAAAGAAACACACTTGTAGATGTGAATCCAAGCATTCTGAAGTTAGTGTTTGGTCAGGCTGCCCCTGCTTCAGTTGCCCCCGTATCTGTAAAGAGAGAATCATCACATCCCACTTCATAGGGAGCAGTGGAGAAAAATTAATTAATGTCTGTGAATCACTCAGATACCACAGCCATAAGCATCACAGAAAAAGGCCCTAAGGAAGTTGAAAGGTATGACTCTTCAGAGCCAGGTTTGACTGGTGTGCAGTAATGCTGGAAGGTGTGCATTGGGGAAACAGTACTGATGACTGCACCCTAATGCATACATTGGTGGCAGCAGAGGCTGCCTTAAGTCTGGCATATACCAATTCTGCACACTTGACTTTCTTCCCCACTTAACACTGCAGCAAAATCAGAAGTTTCACCTCTAAGCACTTTATACTATCATCAGTTGGCTCCATTTCAAATCACAGAAGCTATTGGATTTAGCTCTTCACCAGTAAAACCACCTACTGCCTGGTTAGGCTAAGATTACTGGTGACCTTTTCAAGTCCCCAGAGCACACAGCACTGTGGAAACAGAGCACCTCTGCAGAAAGGACACTAGGCAGAGGTTGTGCTGCTACCCATCCACCACTTCCTGCTCTGAAGATCTTTCAGCTCTGAAGAGCTAAAACTCACAGGAAGTAGGCACAGCCATCCCCCGGGCCCATAAGGTTACGCTAGTAGAAACAAAGACATGAACTGCTAGAAGGGTCCCACATACTAGGTAGAAACAAAGTTAGCAAGGTAAGGGAAAGAACTTTGGGCCTAAACTCCTCCTCCTTGCCTTTTTCCTAGACCTAGGTTTTTCTTTGGTTCAGGAAGCAAATGCTGTTGAAGACAGCAACTATGTGAAAAAGCAGAAAACATGGAAAAAGACAAGCAAAAATAAGGAACATGTAACCCTCCCTTATCAGGAACTTCAAGAGTAAGTAACACAACTGTCATGTTCTGTACCACTGCACAATGGAAAGCCCATCTCCCAGTTCCACAGAGCTCCAAGCAACAGGGCAGTCTCCTTCAAGGCGAATGCAGAGCATTCAGGACACTTCAGAGCCTTGCACTCACATGGCTGCTTGGGGCAGATGTGGTGACTGGGACACTGGGCAAGTAGAATTAAGATATCAATAAAGGAAAAGCCATAATAAAAGCCAGTTCTCAGAGAAGAATTAAAAGGGGAGCACTGCATACAAATATTAGGATGCTAATATTAGTGTAACACGGTCATACATTCTCTCATATAATCCTGGCACAGGAGGAGGAATGCCTCTACTCACTTGGTTAAACCTGTGTTAAGACATTTGGTAAACACACCCTAAAGGAAAAAAATCTCCTTGGCAAGTCAGCCATAGGGCAGAAAGAAATCCTCTTCATATCAAGTAGGGAGTATCCAGCACAGCCACACCAGCCGCTACCCCTCCATCATCATGCTCAACAGCCTTGGTCCTCAAGAGGTGACCAACATGCTTGTTCATCACAAGGTCCTTGCCCTGCCTGCAAAGAAATGGTCTAATGAATAAATCGGCAAAATGCAAAACTTAATGCAAATGTCTGGCATTTATGCTGATACTGGAGAATTCTACTTTGGTGTCTAATGGCACGTGCAAATCCCTCAGCCTGTGTTTGGATTATCCCCTTAGGTGCTAGGCTGTCGTCATCAATCTTAGAATGGAGCAACTAACAAGACAATGAACAGCAGTATAACAACTACACCACCACTGACATTATTCCCATGTGCACACCCACAAACTGGCACAATGAAACTCAGGAAGTCAGTCAGCCCAAATGCTCTTCACACATTCATAGACACTAGGGCTGGAAGGGACCTCTTAGCACAGGACAGGGAGGAGAGGCAACCAGCCTTGACCAAGATTAAAATGCACCGTGTGTCTGCGCTTGTGAAGCCAGGGGGAGTCGTGGGGGAAACTAGTTATAGCATTTGTCTTCAAAACTAAAAGAAAATCTCCTGCACCCTCAGTATTGGATTTCAATTTAAAAAAAATCCCAGTTAACTAGACACCAGAGACATTGGTTCCTTTTGCTCAGCTTGTATAGAGGCTGGTGGGTTTCTGGTTGGTTTAGTCACCAGCACATGCTGTAATGTTAGGGCTGGAAATATCACTGGGAAATGTTGATTTTCAAAGGCACATGTAACGGAGCTATATTATACATCAAGACAAACTCTGTATAGGCTTCAAACTGTTCTTTATTAAGTGAAAGCTTAGTCTCCCCTTCAAAGTGTGCCTGCACAGCATCATCAGGTTACATCCTGGCTAACGCCTCTGCCAGAAGTACCTCCAGTGTGGATGAAGTTATGAAGACAGGAGGGCAGTTATGTCCACATCCGGGTCTGCCAGGGAGTGCACAGGCCCCAGCCCCACTCAGCAACTGGTGTATCCTGTGTCTGGAGGGGCACCCACAGTCCCCCTGTGGCCAAATCGCTGAGCCGGGGGAGGGGTGCAGTGGCAGGGACGGGGGGACCCAGGGCACTCCCTGGCAGACCTGAAAGTGGATCAGAAGCACTTCCAGTCCACCTCCGGGTTTGCCACTGAGCACGTAGAGGCCCCACCCCCGCACTCCTGTGGGATGCTCCGTGTGCCCCAGCATCGCAGCATTCACAAGCCACACTGGTATCATGAGGTACGTAGAAAAACATTTAAAGCTTTGTCTATGTCCGAATAGGCCCCGCTTTGTTGAATAGGGTCTGCTTCGAACACTCCTAATGAGTAACATGGGGCTGGTCCATGAGTGGGCTTGAGCCCTTAATCTCCCCTACCCCGCTATCAGATTCACAGCACATACCACATGCAATGCCCATTCCAACTAGTCTGGGATCTACAGTACATGGGGGGCAGCACCAGGCGCCAGATAACAGCATGCTGTATCTTTGTGTACACAAGCCAAAGGAACTATTTGCTTTGTTAGGGCTGACCATCATCTGACTATATGATGCAAAAGGTGCATTGCTTGATCAACATAATATCAAAATATGCAGCACAGGATAACATAATAAAATAACTGCACCATTCTGTTGAATAGCCCACATAATGCAAATCCCCAGTCTGGAATCCATTTAAGGCTGCTACAGAGCTCAGCACAAAACACACAGATTTTTTTCCTGCAGCATCTAGGGTCCAAGAGACAACTCTTGTATTCTAATTTCTAATCTTTTTTATTGGAGGCACCTTTGTCAGTCACTGGCCTGGCTTTTTGTTGTTTTAAAGGGTTTTTCATCTGTCAGCACCTAGGAATGAGGTTAGTAATTGTGTGAACTGCACAGAGAACTGTTGAAGCAACACCTGTGGCAAGCTGCGTTTGTTCTGAATGTGCATGCCCCCTTTCATGCCGTTTTTGCTAGTGCTGTCTCACTGCAATGCCTTCTACCTGGTCTGGTTGGAATTCACTGAAGTGCAGGGAATCACAGAATCATAGAAGTAGGGTCAGAAGGGACCTTGTAATTCTTCAAAACCAACCCCCTGCCTGGGCAGGAGAAAAAACTGGGCTCAGATGATCCCAGCTAGGTAGGCATCAAGCCTCCTCTTAAAGACCCCCAGGGTAGGAGCCAGCACCACTTCCCTTGGAAGTTGGTTCCAGATCCTAGCCACCCTGACTGTGAAGTAGTTCTTACGGATGTCTAATCTAAACCTACTCTCCAACAATTTATGGCCATTATTCCTTGTTACGCCAGGGGGCACTAGGGGAAACAAGGTCTCTCCCAAACCCTTCTGGTCCCCCTTAGTGAGTTTACAGACTGTCACCAGGTCCCCCCTCAGCCTTCTCTTGTGAAGGCTGAACAGGTTCAGGTCCCGCAGACTCTCATTGTAGGGTCTGCCCTGTTGTCCGTGGATCATTCGGGTGGCCCTCCCCTGGACCCTCTCAATGTTGTCCACATCCCTCCTGAAGTGGGGCGCACAGAACTGGACACAGTACTCCAGCTGTGGCCTGACCAGTGTTGCACAGAGGGGGAGGATCACCTCCTTGTCCCTGCTAGAGATGCACCTGTGGATGCATGACAAGGTGCGGTTAGCCCTTCCAACCGTGACCTCGCATTGTCGGCCCATGTTTATCTTGGAGTCAATAATGACTCCAAGATCCCTTTCTGCCTCCGTGCTCTCAAGAAGGGCATTTCCCATCTTATAAGTGTGCTGCTGGTTACTACTGCCCAAGTGCAGCACCCTGCACTTGTCAGTACTGAAGCACATCCTGTTTTTGCTAGCCCACCCCTGTAACCTATCCAAGTCCTGCTGCAGTCTTTCCCTCCCTACTAGCACGCTCACCTCACCCCAAATGATGCAGGCCTGGACAAAGTGAAATGGCAAAGCAAGCCAAAGCCTCACCTGATGTAGACACCAAAAATCCCCAACTCAGAGACGCATTCTGATATTTTCAAGGGAGAGTGGGCCCTCAACAAGTAATTCATCATTGGCTGAGGCTTGATCTTATCCATTAGGATATAGGACGTTCTCTCTGGGCTGTCTTTAGTTTTCTCCAGAACTTGCTTGAGGTTTTCACCATAGAGATTGTTTCCTGATGCAAATAAGTATCAGTTTAAAACAAATCCCAACAGCTGCAAAAGCCATTTGATTCATTTCTACCTGAAGGCCCTGAAGAAGCCCTAAATGGAAAAGAATACAAACATCCCCTGCTATACAAACACAGGTAGTTGTAAATATAATCCCCATACTGCCGATACTGCACTGGTCTCCAGAGAGCTCCTGGTTACATCCTATGGTTTGGACTCAAGGGTCTCCTCACTGTTGTGGTCCTAGAATCTCTCAGAGATTACCTAGTCGTCAAATATAAGTTCTGAGGACTGCAGTTACAAAGGCTCACAAGAGCACAGCAGGTACAGCGCTATCAAACAGGCCCTAACAGGTTTGAATGCTGAAAAAACCTGATACCTGCCAGGAAAAAATATTAGACATCTATCTCTTCCTTGGCGCTCAACACCAACATGCTCCAAGAGGAAAAAGAAAGGGATGGAGAACCCCAGCTACTAAGCCACCAGAGGATGCTGAACAAGGACAGTAAAATGCTCCTTTTATTTGGAAAGGGAAAGGGCATGAGAAAAAAAAAATTCTGTTGCACCTCTCAGTAGTACAGCACAAGACTTGCAGCTTGGAGGAGCAGGGGGTGTTGAAAAGAAACCACTAACTATTCTAGCCACAGAGCATTACAGTGAGATGCCTTGGACAGACAAGGCTCAAGTACTCCCCTGAAAATACAAAACAAGTCCCCTAGTGAACAACAGGCTTCTGGTCTCTGAAGTTCATGAAATGTAACAGAAGTCAATACCTCCACCCTCTCGCTGAGGCTTCAGAACAAATCGGTCTGGATCAGCAATGGCCATGGCAACCATCTTATCACCGTCTTTGTCCTAGAGGAAGAAAAAAGTAGCAGTAGCAAAATTCCAGCATATTTCCATATGCGTTTATATCTTTTCTAGCAAGCAGCAAGATAATCCATGTTCCTAAACTAAGCATAAACAGTATCCCACCTCTGCCATAAGCCAGGGAAAATGCTCTCTCTCTCACTTGTAAAAATCTTAAGTTTTGATACCACTTTTGAGAGATGGATTTTCAAGTGTTTTTCACTATCCTACTCCTGTGGTCTAGTTGAAGAAAAGAAATAAATAAATAAATCACACAAATTAAGAGCAGCTGTGATCAAAAAGGCACAGGACTGCTGCTTTACTCACAACCCAACTACTTACCATATCTAAGGCATAGAGGCCAGTAAAGGTTGCTCTCAGGCGAGCAACAGACTCTGAATTGTTGGGCAGCAGTCTTTCTAAGGTTCCAGGCTGGGTCAGCTCCTGCTGAACTTTTTTGGTCCCTGCAAGTTGGGTAGCAATGTCAGGACACTTGACTGCTTTGGACCTTTCCATCAACAACCGTGCTTCCCAGTTCTAAGACGTAAACAAAGCAACACTTAACTTGATTTAATCTAAATTCCCTTGCCCCCCTTTTGTATTCAATTGCTAAAGTCTAGGTGGAAGCACTAGTGTACACAGTAAGCAACACATGGACTTCTAACTTTCGCTTCTGGGAACAGCACTACCAAAAGAGCACTAGCAAAGGCTGGCCATCCTCCATTGTCTAATGCTGTCTAACTTCCTCAGCTGACTGTTTGCATTTACACTCAAACAGCAGTTTTAGCAGCAGCTCTGGCACTGGTCTGAAATACCTCATCACTAGGGACCCTGGTTTTCAGTTTAAAAATCCAAATAGTTTGTATTAAAACCCCCAAAATCCATGTTTTCCGTAATTAAAACGAAGCACCACTATATATACAGGTATTAGGGCTGTGTAAAGCTTTGGTCTCCAATTCGATTTGGCAGAGATTCAGCCCAATTCAGTGCCAAGTCTCTGAATCTGAATCAAATCAGAGGACCCTTTAATCTCTCTGAATGGAATCCGAGCCCTGCGAACCAGTTTGGAGAGATTCGGTGATTTGGACATAGACACAGCTTTAAATGTCTTTTCTGTGGCGACTTGTGAATGCTGTGATGCTGGGGCGCATGGAGCGTCCCACATGAGTGTGGGGCATCCCCAGTGCACTCAGCAGCAGACCCAGAAGTGGACCAGAAGAACTTCTGGTCCACTTCTGGGTCTGCCACCCCCCCAGCTCGGCAACTGGTGCCTCTTGGGTCGGGGGGGGGGCCCCCAGGATCCCCTCATGGCCAATTGCTGAGCTGGGGGGCATGCAGGGGGAGCCCAAGAGTGCTCCCCAGAGGACCTCAAAGTGGACCAGAAGTGCTTCCGGTTCACTTCTGGGTTTGCCGCCGAACACATGGAGGGCCCCCCGAACTCCTGTGGGATGCTCCATGCGCCCCAGCATCGCAGTGTTTGCGAGCCCCACTGGTATCTCGCGTCATGTAGAAAAAACATTTAAAGCTGTGTCCACACTGAATCGCTGATTCTCTGAATCAGCATCGAATCTTCAGATCTGGATTTGGCCAAATTGAATCAGGGACAAATGATCCGAATCAAAGAATCGTATCACTGTCCCTGATTTGGGCCGAATCCGCATCAAATAGGGCCCGCTTCACACACCCCTAACAGGTATCAGTTGAACACAGTATTTTATTGATCTTCTTACAATTTTAAAGCAATTTGGAAGACTACCAGTTGGCCTCAATGACTATAATAAAATATATTCTAAACACCTATCAATTCTGGTGTTTGTTTTGTTTTGTTTTTTTCAGTCATGGAAAAATCAGAGCTCCTCCTGGCCCTTTTACTCATTAAGATGCAGGTCTAGCTGTGGCCGCTTCCCTCCCCTTCCCCCTCTCCCTGCTACTTCGTGACACTGATCAACCCTGATATGCCAGTGCCCAGCTACTGCCCGTGTTATTGCCCCTCACTCCCAACCCACAGGGCCCCCAGCCCTGCTGGTGCCCCTCACTCCTGACTTGTTGCTTCCTGCTCCCCAGTGTGTGGAAGGGGGTGGGCATGTGGGAAAGGGTGTGTGTGGGTACAGACAACGCATGGGAGTGGGGGGGGGGGTGTGCGTGCGTGCGTGCGTGTGCGCGGGGGGGCATGTGCCTCCTCCTGATTTCTGTACCCACAGAGGGGTGCAGGCCTGCAGCCTGGCCATACCAGCTCCAGACAGGAGCAGCTTCCACCGCTCAGTGGTTGAGACCTGGAGTGGAAGAGAACACAACACCACCACAGCCAAGTTGAGGCATGGCATTGTGCCTGCTGCTGTTGCTGGGCAGGCAGGGAGTGCCTCACCTTGGTGGCCATGGTGGTGTGGCGTGGTGCTCCTCCCTGTGCTGAGTCCCACCCGCAGGGCCGTGGAGGCAGCTGCTGCCCAGAACTGGTCCTGCCAGGCTAACGCTCCACATCCCACTATTGGCACAGAAATCTGAGGGGACACGTGTGCCCCTCCACTCCCTCATATTGCCTATCCCCCCGCTGAGTGACCTGTGCCCCACCATGTACCACGTGTGAACTCCCACCGACCTTCCCCCTCCCATAGACTTACCTGGAGGGAGCATACCTGGCTGCCAATGCATGTGTGTGTGCATATGCGTTGCCTGCTCTCCCCAGCCCCAAGCAACCCCTTGCAAGCTGAAGGTCTGCCAGCCTACAAGGTGAAACCTGTGGTTTCTTCGGTTTTTCTCGTTTAAAGAAAATCCTTTTTTCTGTGGCAAACGAAAAACCGGGATCCCTGCTCATCACCTGCAACCTCTCAAGTAAAGCTGACATATTTTAGATCAAGTATTTTTTCAACATGGTCCCAAGTTAACACTGTCTCTAATCAAAGGGTTAGCTCTGTCCAACAAAAAGTGTAGGTTTCTACTGCATGTCATCTTCAGCTTAGTAAACTGTCCTTATGAAGGCAATGACAGTTTGCAGCAGGAAGTTTTCTGGAGAATCCTGGTTCTACTTCTTGGATACCCCGCAAATCTGAATTACCCAAATGTCAGGGGGGTGCTAAGTTCTGACCATTAGGAGATTTTCAATGCAAGTAACAAACTTGGGGATACGAGCAATTCCCATTCAGGGTAACAGTTTTGGACACTTGAGGTAACACTGCATTTTGCATTTGCATGTGCTTTTTTTTAAAAAAACAAATGCAAAAGCAGTCGGTACCCACCTGTTTATTGTAGCTCTTTGGCACATAACCTTCTCTGTAGTACACCACAGCAACCTCCTGGCCATCTCTAAAACAGAAACCAAAAGATTATGGTTATCCTCCTCCAGTCTCTGGGCTACTTACAAGGGATGGCTCTCCCAATAGCGAGACCGAATGTTAGTTAAGAACTAAACAGACAGAGGTAGCTTTGTGTAATGACTGGCTAGTGGAACAGGTAATGGCTGACTGAATGAAGATGAACAGGCAAGACTTTTCATAGGCCAAAAGAGCAGCTGTAAGCCTTGCTATCTTTATGCATCAGGACACTGGCAATTTTAGAAGCGAGGCATTCAGACTAAGCACCTCCAAGAGCATTACCCAATTTTTTTCACGTTTTTCTACGCAGGTAGCCCTGCAGGCACCTCCTATCCCAGTGCTCAGGTTACTGGCCCTCCTGTTTGCTGCTGTACTGCATCCCTGTGGCAAGTGCAGCAATTGCTATGGGCATTACTGACCTCAACAAAATACTACCTCTAACTTGAATGTGAGCAGTGTTCTGTACTCCTTGAGAAACCACACATTGCCTGAATACCCACCCTATTGAAATCATGGCCAAATTCAGCAATTGACATTGATTTTACCCAGTGCCTCTTTTTGTTTTTTATCTCAGAGCCACCCATCCTAGCCTTCAAACAAGCACCGAACCCCGCTAACCTCATCACCAGAAGCAAACTTCCTCGGGTCCAGAAAACACCGAACGGACCAAGACCATGCCATGACAAGAAATGCAAAACCTGCCAACATATCTTCACCACCCCCACAATTATTACACCCCACAACAGAGCCATTAGCATTCCTGCATCTTACAGATGCACCTCCAGAAATGTAACATATCTCATCCAATGCACCAAATGCCCTGATGGAAAATACATAGGAGAGTCCAAGCAACAACTCCGAACCAGAATGAATGCACACCAGAAATCTATCAAAGACAAGAATACCCAATTACCTGTTGGGGCACATTTCTCACAAGAAAACCACTCTCTCTCCAATCTCTCAGTTCTAATCCTCAAAGGAAACTTACAAAACGCTTACCGGAGACGAGCCTATGAACTCCACTTCATCAACCTCCTGGATACTAAAAATCATGGACTAAATGTAGACACTGGATTTATGACACATTATAACTTGCCTGACATCTGACTCCCCAGGTACCTCTCCACTATCCATCCCCCTTCTCTCCCCCTCACCCAGCCTGTCTCTCACCCACTGACTCCTCAATTAACACCTTCACTGACTGCCTATCTTGTATGAATACCAGCCTAGCCTCTGGCTTCTTTACTTTTCATTCCATCCAGGAAGAACACACATTAACTGCAGAAACTTCCTCAGCCTGATGAAGGGTTTTTAAACCTGAAAGCTTGCTTAAATTTTTTCCCCCAACTATTTAAGTTGGTCTAATAAAAGATATCAGATTCACCCAAAGGACCTTGTCTGCCTAAAAGAAATGCAGGCATTCTGTTAGAATGTCCCCTTCCCTAGAATCTCCAAATAAAAGCCCAGGGAACTAGATGTCAAAGGAAATATCAACATTTAAAACTGGTGAAAAATATTAATAGAACTACATAGCTAAGCTCTGGGGCATGCCTGCCTTCTTGTATGACTGGGTCTAGGAGCCTCCTCAATTTGTTTTAACAACACTAATAAGCACAATGTTTGAGATGTATGAACTTCATACTATGGCTTCAGTTGTTTGAACCGGGCCAGGATGCAAGGAGATGAAAAAACAGTTCATTAGAATCAATAAAATGCTGGAGATATATAAAAGGAATACAGCAAAGAACCACACTGCTTCTTACATGGGCACCAATAACCATGCAATAAAGGTTTCTCAGCAATTCCTGGTAGCAGTTATACTGATGGTAAAACAGAAAAGTCACGCT